>NC_041397.2:326079707-326122207 GCF_900747795.2 Erpetoichthys calabaricus
TCACTCCCGGTATCTTCACTTGAGCTAAGCTTGGACATCACCATGTTCACAGCAGTGCTTGTCTCTGACAGTGTGTGTCCAAGCAAACCGCTTTCTAGCAACAACTACATCACAATCGAGACGCTCCAACAATACAGACAAGTCAGGCTTCTGTAACTCAGGCAAAAGCACAAGCGATCCTCCATGATGCCTTTATATTCTATCACAAATCTTCTCAAGTTCTGGTATGGTGACCTTGCTTTCATTTACAATCATGCAGAGATAGAAGATAAGAGCACAGTACCTCATAGTAGCTCAGATCTTTTTCTTTCGTTCTGGAGCATAAGTGTCCAATTCCAGTTCAACGCCTTCAGACGTACAAATTGTAGCTGCGTTTATTCAAAATTACCAAAGTTCTGACATGTTGAAGTGATTCCACAGACAAAATATTTTTGTTTTTTAAAAGCTTTAGTGAAAAATTCAAACCAAAACAGTTCACACAAATAATAGAGAAAAAAATCAATATAGCAAAGAAAAAAAATATGTTTAAGAAATGTTCTGCTTAAAGCTTATATATCTTGTTGTATTCTTTAAGTTTGCTTATACAGTTGAACCATTTCTAACGGTCAGAAAACTGTATGATTACCCCATTTACAAACCACAAGTGGGTCATTCAGCCCATGCTGGCCATGAGACTAATTCTCAATGAACACACAGTATTACTGATTAGAGCGAGAAAGTTCAATCTCATATTAAATTACGGGGGTAAAAGTCTACAGGTTACC
The DNA here is from genome assembly GCF_900747795.2 of Erpetoichthys calabaricus. Taxonomy (NCBI): domain Eukaryota; kingdom Metazoa; phylum Chordata; class Cladistia; order Polypteriformes; family Polypteridae; genus Erpetoichthys; species Erpetoichthys calabaricus. The sequence goes on from NC_041397.2 coordinate 326,080,472, forward strand.
ATATTCTAATAGCTACTGTAGAAGAAGAAAATGATATTCTATTGTACTTAAGCAAACACTAATATGAGTTTAACTTAAACTTATACTTTTCAAGATTGGCCCTTACACTGTTGTTTTCACCTCATCATCTGTTCACTGCGTTCAGTTCGCAAAGAAGAACAGACTGTGAAGTTCAAACAGGTCTTTTATAAAAGGTGGCTAATCTGGTTGTGTGTTCAGACCTAAAGCCTATCTCAGAAAGCATTGATTGTAAGGCAGAAACAAATCCTGGGTGGGATGCCAGCCCATCACCTGGTGGACACGCACACTCACACACACACGCACACACACACACACACACACACACACACACACACACACACACTGGGGTCAATTTAGAAACACCAATTGGCCAAACCTGCATGTCCTTGGACTGCATATAGAAATCAGAGCATCTGGAGAAACTCAAACACAAGTACAGGAGAACATGCAAACTCCATGGAGCACTCGGGGTGTGAACCTCGGTCACCTTGTGAATAACAACAACAACAACAACAACAACAACAATAATAATAATAATAATAATAATAATAATAATACATTTTACGTATATAGCACCTTTCCCAAGCTCAAGGTGTAACTGCATCACCTTACCATCTCTATTTACCATTCACCCTCACTGTTTATGCTCATCAATGATTAAAAGGATTGCTGTAAAGAAAATGTATCTGATGAGTCTCACAAATTATTTGCCTTTTTCTTTTAATTAGACTAGTTACTACTTTGCTAGTGTTAATAGAGTGTTTCTGAATACTTTAATCCCAAATTATTCAAATAAGCTTTTAACTAAACATACTTAACATATACCACATATAAAAATAAAACGAAAGGATAGGAATTGGGGTTTGGTACGTTTAATAAAGATGGCATGGCTGCAATAAAGAAAGCCCACTCAGAAGAACATCCATTGAATTCTCTGTCTGTGTCCCTAACCACTGACTCAGAAACCTAAACTTTACACCTTATTTCAGTTAAACCAGCAGGATACTCATTCATAGATGCAGCCTCTTGGAGCCTCGATCGTCACAAGTGCCATTAATGTACAGCTGTTTTTGCAATCACTTTTTAGGCGTATTGTGGTGAGGTGTCCTGGGAATTTAATGGATGCCCTTCTGGATGAGCTTTCTTCATTGCACCAGTACTTTCCCTGTCAAATGTACCAGCACCCATTTTCTGTACTTCCATTTTCTTTCTCCATGTAACCAATCAGAACAAAGTATGTGTTTCAAATAAATGTAAAACCAGCTGTAGGCTTAGAAGGACAATTTCTCAAACCTTTTAAGGAACATTGAAATATCTTCGTAGTACATGTGGAATTATTCCATCCATCCAGGGCTGCGCCAGTCCCAGCCGCATACAGCGCGAGGCAGGACCAATCAATAGATGGGTGCCAGCTCATCGCAGTGTGAATGTGAGCGCACACACACACACATGCACACACACAAACACACACACACACACACGCACACACACACGCACACCCGCACACACACCCACATGCACACACACACACACACACACACACACGATTTCCAACACAGTTGATTCCAATGTTTCGATCCTCTGTGAGGCTTCACTCCACCCATCACTAGCTGTCACTACCTGATTTGGACCAGAAACCCAATCTGAACCACAAAAGAAGCAGAAGAGCATCCTGGGATATTCCTGTGACGTTTTCAACATCTAGAAACGCCTCTTTCTGCTCACAGCCACCCACATATCTCAGAAGCTGGCATCATAAACGCTCTCAGTCAGCTACAGGCTGTTCGGCTTCTTGGTGTAAAAGTTGTAAACCGTGAGCGGTGCTTCTGGCTTACAGTGCTGGAGAAGACTTGCTCGCTAAAACTCAGCAGCATGTTTTGTCTTTTAAAGTGGAGCGTGTAAGAGTTTCATTTACTTTGTAAAAATAACAGTCAATCCATAAACACAGGAGGACACTTTCAAATCTCGTGCAGACCCTGGCACTATACGGTATGATTAACGAGTCTGCGTTACCTGCAGAAGTCGACATAAATGAAGATTCGTGAGTGGCAGCGCCAGCACAGCGAGCTCAGAGGTGATGCACGTGTCACCAAATGGTGGAAGTGGTCGCTGAAATAGTGAAATAAGCTTCATTCACAGGGAAATAACAGAAGCCATCTTAAGTGCTTCTTTCAATTCTTATTGCCTGGCTATCGACATGACAGAGACAGCAATTCACATCAGTGTATCAACAATCAGAGTAAGTCCTACGTTTAGACATTTCGGTAGTCGCACAGTTAGAAAAGACCTTTTTGGTGTCGTTTTTCAGATTCACATGAGAAGACTCAGGACTTCTTCCTTCAGTCAGAAGACGTTTCCAGCTTGGACACACACATCCAAGAAGGACAAAGAAGATAGAGAAGGTGAGACATGAAACTTCACAAACTCACATCAACTCCTCCTCTGTGATATTTTGTTTTGTGCTGATCAGAAAATCTTATTTTAGACCAAATCAGAAGTACAAGACTGCACTTTCATCAAGTGAGGATGATGAGGACACCTACCAGCAGCCCTGCTACCTCCAGGATTTAATAAAAGTAAGACGTCCTGTCACTTTTAACTATTAAGTATTAAATGCTGAACATGTGATGTGTTTAATGTCCTTTTTATAAACCTGGATAGCACATAACAAAGGCAGCATCACAAAAGCTGCTAACTTGTCATTTTAATAATTTTCTCAGTCGGTGACAGAATAACTAGCACTGCCATTGTGACTGAGGCAACGATTCTCAGGACGAACATGAAAAGATAAAATCAAGGTGTCATCACACTGGAAATACGATGGGATACCCCGATGTCTGCATGTTGGTGACCTTCCTTACCACTCCGTCTGCCATCATTAGACCTGATAGACTCACACTGAAGGTGTCTTGTCTTTGCTCTGTGAACATTCTGTTCAGTCATTCAGAAGTAAAGGTCCCTGCTGCTGACGTCACATCAAGCTGTTTAAATGACACTTGTGTGTTTACAGGACCCCCTAAATGTCCAGGACCACTGACAGGTCAGCAGGTGTGGGAGTTCTGTGGGCCGACTGCTCAGCCAGATATTTTTTCCAGACTACATATCGGTGTTTCATGAATTGACTGATGACGTGTGAAGTAAACATTTGCCCTCCTAGTAGTTCATTACCGTTGGACGCATTTCATTTTTCAGGTTTAGGTTGCGTTTTATGGACCACATCACCAAAAACGGCTGTTCAGCTGAAAGGTAATTCTACACGATGACACATTCAAGCCCCTGTGGATCTTATAAGACGTTCATGTGCTGTGACAACATATTTTTGAAATTTTATTAATATAATTGAATAGCAAAGACCAGGGGCCTCATGTATAAACGGTGCGTACGCACAGAAATGTTGCGTACGAACCTTTCCACGCTCAAATCGCGATGTATAAAACCTAAACTTGGCGTAAAGCCACGCACATTTCCACGGTAACTCATACCTTGGCGTACGCAATTTCTCCCCTCGGTTTTGCAGACTGGCGGCACCCAGCGTCAAAGCAGTGCTACTGTTCCTGTGTGACCACCCTTTCTTTCTTAGATCCACATCCACGGCGGCGGCTTTATCAAATACACTGAAATTAACCGCATATCGTTCATAAATTTAATGCATCTGATTGTAATTAACCTGTAACAATATAATGGTCCACAGAATGATCAAACTACTGTTCCTGTGTGCTCATCCTTTCTTTCTTAGCTCCACATTCCTGACGCGGCTTTATAAATACACTGAAATTAACTGCATATTGTTTATTAGTGTAATGCATCTGATTGTAATTAACCTGCAGCAATATAATGGGCCAGGGAATAGCCATAGTATTCCAAATACCATAACTGCTTTAGCGTTTTTACGTTTACTGCATCTTGTTCTTCTTTTTGCTGCTCCCGTTAAGGGTTGCCACTGCGGATCATCTTTTTCCATATTACTCTCACTGCACCACTCGGAGTATTTATATCACTGTATCTGAGTGTGAATCACAGCAGCAGCTGATCGGAAAGAGAATTATCGGTATATAGTTTCAAGTACACACTACCTCAACCACGGCAAAAAGCGTCAAAGCCTTTCCTGTACGGACCTCGCGTTTCAGAAACAGTTTCATCCCAATAACTCTAAACGCACTCAATCAGTCCATCAAGTGATCCTTGTAGAACTGTTTGTACTTATAAGTACAATCACCTCACTGTAAACTTGCACTACAGTTACAATATTGCACAACCTGCGCTACTTTATAAAGCGCGTATGATGACAATATCATTTTTAAGATGAAATGCAGCAAAATATGTTGCTTATAGTATACAGGTAAAACTTTAACTTCATTTAAATAATCTGTATTGTTAATAATTAAACATGTGAGGACACGGTGCCGCAGCGTATAGCTGGTTCAAGGATAGCTCCTGCCTTGCGCTGTATTCTTGCTGGTGCTGACGCGACACTGGAAGGATAGACGAATAGAATAATTAAACATGTACTACGAAGATATTTCAATGTTCCTTAAAAGTTTTGAAGAATCGGCGTTCTAAGCTTACATATGGCTTAACGTCTATTACAGAGCTGATTGTGTGGCGATTGGAGAAAGAAAAGTATGGACAAGAATTGGAGGTTAGTACGTTTGAAAGAGACAGTACTTCTGTAATAAATTATTTCATCGAAGGTCGCACATGGCACCGCAAGCCTCTTGCGTGAGATATGAACAATCACTGCGCCACCGTGTTCCCATGTTTAATAACATGCTTTCATTCCTATCATCATGAAAATGATATCACGTATACATCTCAGTATTTTAATTATTCAGAGAGCTGTAATATCTCGAATGTAATGCATTCTGTGTCCTGTCGGAGAAAGAGAAAGAACGGAAGCACGTAGTGATTCACACACAAAGAGCACATAGAAGATCAAATACAGAACAAAGACTTTAACATGCTACTTGAGAAACTAGTAAAATAAACGATTTTAAGATGAAGTTTATGATGCTCTACTTTAATGGCAAAATAAACTACGTGATTAAAGTGGAAATTTCGAGATTAAAGTTGACATTTCGTGCTTTTTTCCCATTGTGTGCCTATGTTTTTTGTCTGTACCCTAATAAGCTTTCATATGACACTCAGACGGTGGGCTACGACTCGCCTTTTCACAGCGACTTTGATATGTGATTTCTTTTTTATTTCGGGCACTGTGCGACTTTGTGAATTTGATCTTTCGAGTTTTTCCGACACTCAGTCACTCGATCAACTTTCTTTTGTTGATTATACCACTGTTTACACCAACAAATAGTACGTTTTTCCTTTGCCTCCACTTGGTATTCGATGAAATTCTTATATTTCCCCCTGTGCTTTTCCCATTGTCTTTTCACAGAAGGCTATTTATATTGATTTGCATATTCAAAGAGGCGTAATTCTGGGAGGAGTTGGGGCGGGACAGAAGGCGCGTGCACGTGCGTTACTTTTCACGCAAATCGGGATTTATGTAGTGGAAGAACGTGAAAGTATGCGTGCGCACAGATTCTTGCATCTGGATTTTTCTGTGCGTACGCACAATCCCGCTTTTGTGCTTACGCCATGTTATAGTGAGAGTTCTACGCACGGCGTTATACATGAGGCCCCAGGTGAGAAAACCCCAACTAACTGAACATTTTGATGATTTCTCATTCAGGGCCAGAGCCACAAGTGCTGCCACCAACACTAGGTGAGTACAATAATGGGGTCCTCTCTGTGGACATACGCTGATGTCTGCATTTGAGAAACTTACTGTCACTTTACTCCAATCGTCACTCAGAGTTTGTCGTATTCATCACTAAGTTACGTAAAGGGGGCTTTAACAGGTCTGGGCCGGGGGGTCTCAGCAGGACCTGCCTGATCAGACTGCGCTGGACGGTGAGTGTCGTGTACACCTAGCAGACCATCGACTGACTTGGATTATTTGTGATGTCTCCTTCTTTAGATTACTGAGGACTTCAGAACAGCAATGAGAGGAGGAGGAAGGTACAGGAGCGTCACACCGAGAAGAAAAAGGACAAGATGATGAAGATTATTATTATTATTATTACCACTAAATTTAGGATTCATATTTGACATAAGCCGGAAATCAGCAATGAACTGTTCTGTAGATAGAAGTGACATTTGAATTTGAGATGTTTTTAGTTTAGCGGAGCTCTCGTTATAAACGTAGAGGGTTAGCCGTGTGCTCTTGACTTGGATTACATTGACGTTGTTGTGCTTTGGGGTGAAGCCGAGTGACCTCAGGGATTATAAAGAAATGTGATAATTATTAGAAAATAAAGGCTGACTTTCATTCAGTTTACATAGACATTCATTTTATTATGGGATATATTGTACCAGTTTGAAATTGTTACTGTATTAATAATATACAGAGAATGACTGTAACAGATTACACGTAATAAAAGTGTCATTTGAGTTATATTTATAATGTGCTAATAATTAAACTATAAATTTAGTTTTTTAACTATTTCAAGGACATTTATTATTCACTTAAAATATAATTATAGTGGTCATATAGTTGAAAAAAAATGTAAGTTTATTGTAAGTATGTAACAATTAAAGACAATGTACAATTCAAGTTTTTAATTTATTTAATGTAATATTTGACAAATGTATCCATCCATCCATCCATCCATTATCCAACCCGCTATATCCTAACTACAGGGTCATGGGGGTCTGCTGGAGCCAATCCCAGTCAGCACAGGGCGCAAGGCAGGAAACAAACCCCGGGCAGGGTGCCAGCCCACCGCAGGACACACACACACACACACACACACACACACACACACACACCACAATTTAGGATCACCAATACACCTCACCTGCATGTCTTTGGACTGTGGGAGAAAACCCACGCAGACACGGGGAGAACTGCAAACTCCACACAGGGAGGACCCGCTACCCACTGTGCCACCTGTAATAATAGTGCACTTGTAATTGATAAAAGTTCATTCTAAATCTATTGTAAGATTACGTTGATTTTTTAAAAGTACATATAAAGCAATACAATTTAATTTTCCTGAAGTACACTTCCAATAGTCCCACTGTAGTACGTTTAACACAAATGAAGTTGATATTGTGTACAGTTTAAATACATTTAGCACAGAATGAGTTGCTCCAGCGTCACACATTTAAATCTAAATATCATCAGTCCTGGCCCAAGTTTATTTCTCGTACCTCAGCACACTTGTGTTTATTACACTTCAGAATACAAAGAGCAGTAAAGACGAGAAGACGACGAGCAGGTAGGGAGGTGAGGGGCTGCGAGGACAGAAAGTGACGGGCGTGGGTGACGTGACACTCCGGTGTGTTTGGTGACTCGCTCAGCTGGTTTGGATGTTAGGACATTTGAAACTTCTCAAGTCACTTCATCAAAGGGTCCGTTCTCACAGTTTCTCTTATTTCATATTTTATTAACAGTGAGTCACATTCACAAATCACAGCAGTCACAGTGATGGAGGCAGCTGCTCTTTGTTATCAATAACTGAGGATGTCGTCCATCTTTACGTCTTCTCACCGACTCACACGTCTCACTGATCTGCTCAAACCTGAACTAAGGCTCAGCGGAGTGAAGGTCTGGTGGTCTTTTTGTCCATGAAGATCTCCTGTCCACCCAGGACAGACACTACAGATGATACCAGCCAGTCAAGATGGCTCTAATGTCTCCTACAAGACGTCTGACCTTAGAAACACAAATGTCTGCCCTTGTCGTGTTGTCCGTTGGCTTTTCTTCTTCATTTTCTGTAGATATGGCCGCTCTCTGCTGTCTCCCATTCCTTATCTTTTTAATAAGAGACTCTGGTGGTCCGGCTGTCCTGCTGCTGTTAGTTCTGACTGCAATATTTGACCCAGCTGACCATGACATCCTCATCGCCCGTCTTGGCTCAGTCACACCTCCCAGGCAGAGGCTTTTAGTCAGGATGGGCCGCCTCTCCTCCTCATCCTCGGCCCCTCTCTATTCTGCGGCCTATTCTTTATTTCACTGTACATGTTGCTCTTAGTATCCATTTTTAAATAACTCGATATTTCTCTCCATGGCTACACAGATGACACTCTGACGTATTTTCCACTCAGCAGATCCAAACCAATTCTCTTAACTCTTTTTTGGAACGTCCAGAAGACATTAAGACATGGAGGTCACCTCATTCTCTTAGTCTACATGACATACAAACAGACCTTGTGTGTTCTGGACCTGCTGACCTCACTTGTGCTCCTACAGTTCATCTCGGCCCCCTGACCACCGACTGTAAACCCCTGACAGACAATCCTGCTGTGATTTGTGATAAACAGATGACTTCCTCCTCCTCCTCGTTTGTCCTCGTCCCCCTCGTGTCACTGACTGACCTTCACTTTCTAACTCTCTCCTCCTTGCCCACCTTGTTCTTCTCTCCCACTCTTGTCCCTGTTCCTCTTTTTATTACCCAGCTGTCCTATAGAAGCCCACCCTCAGGCTGGGGTCCCCCACTTGTTTCCTTTAGACCCTCATCCCACTCCCACTCTTATTTTATTTTCCAGTTTCTTTCTTAATTCCCAGTTCAGTTTATTTCTCTCTGTTTGTCCATCCATTTTCTAAGCCCACTCAGTCCAGTTCAGGTGGTGGTCCTTCAGTGGCCGTCTGTCCACATCAAGTCAGGACCCCACCCTGGACGGCGTCAGTCCATCCCAACTCCACACTCCTCCATGTTCTCCTCGTCTTGTCTTTTATTTCTTTTTAATGGCTCACTTGGTCAGGCTGCTGCTCACTACGAGGACATGACTGGAGGGGACAGTGAAGTGGAGACGACGGAATAAAATGAAAATCAAAACTGAGCATCGTGGGAGTTAAAGTGTCACCAAAGGAGAATCAGCAGATGGCACACAGGACTTTGTCGGACACGGAGCAGACACGGGTTCAAATGACACAGAGTGACGATGGAGACGAGCGCTGATGGCGTCCTGTGATGGACCAGCGTCCTGTCCAGGGTTTGTCCCAGCCTCGTCCCCAGTGTCACTACATCCTCAGGCCCCCTGTCACCCCACAGCTGGACTGTCCACCTCTCTTTGCTCCCCGGTGGGACAGGCGACTTGGGGGGCTTTTTACAGGATGACCCCCACTGCTTTACTGCCTCTAGTGGTGAACCTCGGGGGTCTGCAGGTCTGCGTCTGCTTGAGTTCTGTCACCAGTTGAGGGTCTCAAGGTGTTAAAAATAAAAGTGACGTTAAAGGAGGAGCACACAGGCTGAGGGGACACGGAGAGTTTATTAAATGAGGAGCAGAGCTGAGAGGAGAAGAAAAAGAGGAAAGAGGAGAATTTAGGGGAGAGTGGACGGGGGGCTCCATCACTGACAGGGGGGGCCAGTCTGATCACCACTGCTGGTCTTCTCATGTGTAGATAGTCAGCTGCCGTCCAGACCTGCTCAGCTCCTCCTCTAGTGACCTCAGGTTCCTCTCCTCACTCTCACTGATCCTGTTGTTCTGCAGCCTGTGAGGAGACACAAGTGTGAGTTACAAACAGCAGGGGGCGCCACACACACACTGCACTGTCACACTGACACGCCCCCTGATGTCACCCAGAATTCCTCTCAGTGTCTGTGCTCATCTAAGTCACATGACACGTGTATCGGCCAGTCAGTCACTCAGTCCACTCACCGATTGGTCAACATCCTCTGAAGGCCTGCTGGTTGTGTCACATTTCATAAAGAAGGCGGTCTGTTGACGTGCTGTTGCCCCCTCTGTCCCCCTGCGGTCACTTCCTGTCTGTCTCTCTAGTGCTCCATCTCTCTTCATTTTCTCTTCTTCTCCTCCTCCTCACTCTCATGTCTTCTCTCATTTCATCTCCTGCTCGTCTCTCATCCTCCATCTTGTTTCTTCCTCTTGTGCACTGATCCCCCCGTCTGCTGCTCTACTCTTTCTTGTTTGTTCCAAATGATCTTCAGCCCCCAGACTGTCATGTCCCCATCTCCTCCTGTTCACACTGACTACTGTGCTGGTCCCCCCATGTCCTTGTCTCCCTGACTCTGTCTGGACACTCAGCTGCTGTCCATTTCTTCATTTTCTTGTCCATCTCACACTCCTCCTCCTCCTCATCTTCCTCAGTCTGTCTCTCCTTACCTTTGTTGTCCTTCCTGTCTGTCACCTCAGTCAGCTCCACTTGTCACTGTCACTCTGGTCACTCCATGTGCTGTCATGTGATCAGCCCGCCCATCAATAACACATTCACACCCCCCACCCCTCCCCCTCTTTACTCACCTCAGAGTCTTTAATTTACAGTTGTCACTCCTGAGCCCCTCACTCAGCTGACGGGCCCCTGAATCTCCCAGGTGGTTGTCGGTCAGGTTCAGAAATGTCAGTTGTGAGTTTGGAGACGAGAGGACCGAGGAGAGAGCTAAACAGCAGGCCGAGGTGAGACCACATGACATCAGCCTGTGGAGAAGAAGAGAGACGAGTGAGGACAGACAGACAGAAGGACACACAGCACAAGGGCTCAATGACTGCGCCGTCTTCACTGAAATGCACTTTGACCCTGAGACCACCACTGTCAAGTGTCTGTAGCTGAGGACTCAGCACATGGAGAGGCTTTGACTGATTTGCAGGACCCCATCCATAGATTCCTGTTGGACACGCCAGTCACTGCTGGACATCGGAGAGGGTGACACTTGAGTGTCTGTCATGGTGGGCTCTCCTGATGTCAGACCACTTAGACGATGAGGACACTCTGTCTGTCTATTGTGACAAAGATTGGACTGACTGTGTGATCAGTGACATAATGGACAGGGTGGACAGGACTGACATGTGACACTTCTGACACTCACACGTCACATGCTGACAGGTGCCACTGACCAGCTGACCTCAGTCCACTAAAGGCCTCACTGCTGGTGACCTCAGTTTTCTTATTTCTCTCCTAATTTGTAATAAAGCTAGTGGACGAGCTCTGAATGGACACTCAGCATCCCAAAGTCCAGTCCCCTGGGCACAGAGGTGGTCCGAGTGGACTGTGAAGTGACCCCCATTACTGCTGACCACTGCTGTCCACTCCCAGCTCTCCTCTGACCTGAGCTGCTCATTCAGAGCAAAATGGCAGAGTGACCTGCTAGCATCGCCACCTGCTGGTTGGTGTTAGAAAGGACACAATTGACATCTCAGTGACATCAAACCACACGGAGAATTAAAGAATAAAAAGACGAGAAGAACAGCAGCTGGGCCACCGAAAGAGAAAAGAATCAGAAGATCACAAGAAGAACACGTCAGGGGCTCAGAAAAGGAGGAGAATCATCAGGAATTCAGCAGTCCGGACCACCAGGATTAACTCACCTGTGAAGATCAGGAAACAAATCAAAAGAACAACAACACATCCCATAATAAACAGACAGAATATGACAGAATGTGAAAGAAAACCAAACAATCGTCTCTTCATAGCTCAGTCCTAAATCACAAGCAAATCCTTTTAGTTCTGAAGACACAAGTGAAGCCCCCCATGGCAGTCTGTTTGAGGGGTCCTGCTTCTCGAGGTCCGACCACATAAACCTGACAGTCTGAGGGCCAACGCGATTCTCTCAATGACTTCTTCAGGGCAAACAATAAAACATAACACACGTTACTAAATAAATCCTAAAAACGTCACTCTGTGACAATGACAATGACATGTGTGACATTAAAGAGTATTGGCGTCCACTGCAGCTGTCCCCGTGTTTAGGACCCCCGTCATTTGTGTGTCCTTGATGTCACATTAGGATATGCTGGTTAAGGCCGATGTCTGCAGACACTTTGAACATTCAAATGAGGACATGTCCCCTGTTCAAGGTGCCAGCGTTGTAATAAAGGGTGACACCATTGTCATCAATCAAGTGACGAATTGTCTAAGAAACAGGCGAGACTCGAGCTGTGAGGTTAGAATACACGACAATGGGGTCACGTCACAAGTCTGATGTGCAGGACACCAACAGAGGAGCACGAGGACATCAGGAGCAGAAAAGTGACGTCAGAGAGGGGCTGAGCAAATGTCACTTTGTCACTAAGGGTCACAAGGTGGGACAACTGAAATCAGAAACTAATAGAAAGTGCTGGGGATTGTGATGGACACTTGATGGCACAGGAAGAGAACTGGACTGTCAAGAAAGATAGATAGATAGATAGATAGATAGATAGATAGATAGATAGATAGATAGATAGATAGATAGATAGATAGATAGATAGATTTTTTTTATTTTTAAAATGACCTTTATTGTGAACATAAGATAAAATATTAATAATATACACAGTTAAATGACAAACAAGCCCAATATTCAGAATAAACAAAGAGCCATACATCAGACCCCCACTACTCCCCTTTCCACTCCTCCTACTCCACACATTAATATGAACATCTTGTTGATGCCCACCACTACTTTCTTGTCATTCCCAGTTGAGCACCAGTTCGCCCCACTCCACAGCACACAGTACCTGTCGTGTCCCCCACATGTCGCTGAACATTTCTAAATTGTTCGTTATCTTGTGGTACATAAATTCGAGTTTCAGTCGACTTTTAATTAAAACTTTGAAGAGCAGCAGAGCGTCGGTCCCCATGAGGTTCTTCTCTTTATTTCTCCTCGTTTTAAGGATTGCCAACTTTGCCTGTCCTAAGAGGAAATTCCCAATAACACATTTATTCCTATTTTTTTGATTATATTTAATACCAAAGATAAAGCAAATTTTTGAGAACTCAACCCCAAAACCACTAAGGACAAACTCTAAAAACATAAACAACCGCCTCGGCCGTTCACAGTGAATGAAGAGGTGACAGATGGTTTCTCTCGTCACTGGTCAGTCTCTGAAGCTTTAATCGTATACAGAAATGATTTTGTGGCCAAGGCCAAGTGTGTTATCCTCCACTGCAGATCCCCAAGTCTTTTCTGCAATGGGAGTTTATAGAAAGCCCTCCACGATGGTGTGATGTTCTCGGAGACCTGCAGTTCTGTCCTCCATCGTGTATCTGGTAACTCTTTGAATTGATTATAAAATGTCACTTTGACACACAGTTTCTACAGCTCTTTTTTATCAAACAGTTCAAAGTCTTTCTCAACCAGAGTACCAAACTTGAGAAGGTGTCCAGGTCTGTCAGTGTGGTCAGTGACATTTGGCCTCATGATAACGGCGGGCGATGCCATCTCTTCCTCTGGTGTCTCCTCACCTGTGAAGTACTCGGCACACAGCGAACTCGCGCCTGACCTTCGCAGTGCTGTTTTTACCTGACTGATAAAAAGTTCAACCAGGCGTATTGATCTGATCCCCAGGACCGCCGCTAGGTGGGCAGGGGTGTGCCAGCACCTCATGTTTGTATCAATCAAATTACTTATTTTTAAAATTCTTTTATTTAAAAGAATTGAAACAAATGATTCAGAAAGCAATAATGGACATTCTAAAAGAGGATTCCATACTAAAGGTTCTTCCATGAACCAATAAATACTCTCCAGATTTAGCCTGGTCCTCCTGAGTTTTCTGTGCCAGACCTGAAGTGCAGATTGATAAAACTCAGGCAGGTCAGACCTAACAAACTTGGCAGACTGTAATACAAAATAATGTTCAGCAAAATTTAAGCCCTTTACCCCACGAAATAAGGCAAAGGCCAGCTGTCTCCACGGCAGGTGCTCGGGGCCGTATAAGAGCCGATGTAACGCCTGCAATCTAAAGGCCTCCATCCTGCTCAACAAGTCAATAAGTCCCTGACCACCTTCTTCTACAGGCAGATATAGGACACTTCGCCGTACCCAATGTAGGCCATCCCAAAAGAAATCTAAAATAATGCCCTGGATGGTCCTAATGACAGATATTGGGGGGGTCAATACATTGCAACTTATGCCAGAACATGGAGGCTATCAAGTTATTAATAATTAGGACCCTGCCTCGACAGGAGATCTCTTTTTGGAGGTATTTTCATTTCTTCAGTCTGGTTTGAACTTTTTCCACCCAGTCTGGCCAGTTTTCTTCAGCTATGCCTCCCTGTCCTGAAAACACCTCCAGGTATCTGAACACTCGTCTGTTCCACTTAAGACCACCAGGCAGGCCCGGTGGGTCCCCATTCCTCCAGTTGCTAATTAAAAAAACGTTACTTTTGTCCCAGTTAATTTTTGCCGATGACGGGTTCTCAAATTCATCCAGGCAATATTTCAGCACCTTGATGTCTCCAGAATGACAGATGAACACGGTCAAGTCATCCGCATACGCAACCACCTTGAGGTGTAAATTCGGGCACTGAGGGATGTTCAGACCTTGAAGGTGAATTCGAACCTGCTGCAGTGGCTCGATGGAGAGTGAGAAGAGCATACCGGACAGAGAGCAGCCCTGACGTATCCCTCTGGTTACCTTGAAGGGGGCTGTTAACGTTCCATTCAGCTTCACGACACTAAACACATTGTGATATAAGAGTCCAATGTGTCGAATGAACGAAGGTCCAAAGCCAAAGGCCTTCAGCACTGCTAAAAGATAATTGTGGTCCACTCTGTCAAACGCCTTCTCCTGATCCAGTGATAAAAGACCAGCATCAAACCCAAAGAGTCTGGCCGCATCAATCACATCCCGAACTAAGAAGATGTTGTCAAGGATGCACCTGTTGGGGACACAGTATGTCTGCCCCGGGTTCACGATACTCGCCATGACTCTTCTTAACTGGTTAGCCAGGGCTTTGGAGAAGATTTTGTAATCCGCACATAGCAGGCTCACTGGACGCCAGTTCTTTAGCTCCATGAGGTCTCCTTTCTTTGGGATTATTGTGACTACCGCCCTGAGACAGGAGAGGGGCAGTTCACCCACTTGCAGACTTTCACCGAAAACCTCTGCCAGATCAGTGCCAAGGTGGGACCAAAAGGCTTTAAAAAACTCAACAGGCAACCCGTCAATTCCTGGGGCTTTTCCAATGTTCAGCCCATTCAAAGCTGTGGCCAAATCATCCAAAGAGATCGTGTTTCCAAAATGTCCTTCTCTCCGTCCGGAACCTGAGGCAAGTCCTGGAGAAAGCATGATGACTCCAAAGATACCTCTGCAAAGTCCGCAGAAAACAGTCGTTGGTAAAATTGGTGTGCCCAGGCTCGAAGGGCTTCAGGCGCCAGCAGGTCCTGACCTTTGTCATTCTTTAAACAGTTAATGGTTTTACTTTGGCCAATTATTTTCTCCAGTCTAAAAAAAATTGCATGGGAGCGTCCATCTGGGTGAGCGACTGCATTCTTGAGCGGTCGAGTGTGCCATTGACTCTCTTGTCCATAAGATCTATCAACAATTGTTTTTTTTGCTCTAAGGGACTCAAAACTGCGGCCGTGAAAGTTTGTACATAAAACTGAATGAAGTTCTTCGATTTCCTTCTACAGCTCAGAAATGGCCGCATTCACCTCCCTGGTGGTCTGCTCTGTGTAGTGTTGGCACAATATGCGTATCTCGGTTTTAAAGCAATCCCACCACTGCCTCAGTGAAGAGAAGTTCTTCTTTTTGCACCTCCGTTGATTCCAGAAATATTTGAAACATTTGATGAAGTGGGAGTCTATCAATAAGTTGTTATTAAAGTGCCAGTAGGACTTGACAGAATGTGCAGAGAGAAGAGAGATTTGAAGAGAAACAAGAGAGTGATTAGATAAGCCAGTTGGAAGAATGGAGCAGTTAGCAATGAGATTCTGGTGATGTTTGTGGATGTAGAATCTGTCAAGTGTACCATAGAAAGGAGCCCTGCTGCGCTCTTCACCCACGTATACTGCCGGACCCCCGGATGAATTGCTCTCCAAATATCAATAAGATTATTGTTGGTGACCACAGACACCAGTGCTTGGACGGAACCCGGGTGCGGTTCTAGTCCATTCCTGTCCAGCAGTACAATTAAAGTCGCCCCCCACCAACACCAGCTCATCATCATCACATGTCCCCAGCACATCATTTAAAACAGATAAGCAGTGATCCAGTTTTTTAGAAAACATGATTGTGACACCCGCACTGAGATTGGGTTGGATTGGATTGCCATGACTTAGATGTGCCACCCCCGACCACTCTCTGTGCCAGTCAGACTGATTAGCCGCATCAGTATGAGTTTCTTGAAGGTAGACCACGTTAATCTTTTTTTGCGCTAAGTGCTTAAATAGCGCCGTTCTTTTCACTAAATCTCTGCAGCCGTTCACGTTTAAATGAGCACAAGGAATAGACAGGCATTGTACGAGAAAATAGCATAGCAGTCAACAACACTAAATTAACCAAAGAAACGGGGAATTGCATTAAACCTGCCATCTTGATTGCGCTTCTAACGAATGTTTCACTTTGCTGATGATGTTCTTTAAGCGGACTCTCTCTTTCGAGGTCATTCCTAGTTCAGCAGCCTGGCGCCGCACTCAGAAATAGATGAAGATCAGGAAAGTGTTCATCAGTGCTGACCCTGCGCTTCCCTTCTAAAAACTCTAAAAACTGCAAAATGCTTTCCGTGCTGTAGGCCTCGCGTAAGCTCGAGTGAGATGACAGATCCACCCTGATGGACAGGTCAGACTCATTGGCGTCCTCCCCTCTTTCCTCTCTCACTGTGCTGTCAGTGCCATCAGTCTGCTGCAGACCACTAGTGACGGCCTCCACACTTTCAGTTTTCGTGCTCTTCTTGGCTCGTCCACCACTGGTTGTTTGCTCTTTTCTTTTCCTGGTTACCGGATTTACCAAACCATGTTCACCGTTTCCATCTTCAATGAGCATTTCCCCATCGTCCCCCATCTCGTGTGTTAATTCATCAGTCAATGACTGCACAGTCAGCGCGCTCTCCTCAGACCCCACTTGAGAAGGCGCGGCGCCTGGGCTCGTCTCTGGAGTGGCAGCACTTTCGGTGGGTGTCTTTTGGGGAAGCACAGCAGAGTCATCTTTACAACATTCGACCCCTGGTGCCACTTTAGATACCACCTCCTCCTCTTCATGGCCGACTTCTGCCTTCTTATTCCCATTTATTTCACACATCTGCCCAGCATGTGCCGCTGCGCCCGTAACCATTTCAGCCCTCTGGTTTTTTTCCATCGCAGGCTCTCCACTGGACACTTCTGTTAAGGGATGTTAGCTAGCGGGCTGGAGCAGCACATGATGAGGTTATCAGTGTGAGTCAGCACCGGCTTGCTTTGGTGTGTATTCTTACAGCAGTTTACAACACGTCCAGCTTTGAACTGATTGACCGCAGGTGACACTTTGCTGCAGCAAGGGAATTTGAACATTGCACATCCTCCACACAACACCCAAAGGCTAATGGCAAGGCTGAAGCAGCCGTGAAAATAGCAAAGAATCTCATCAAAAAAGCACTGCGTGACGGCACTGACGCCTGGAACGCCATACTCCAGTGGTGTAACACACCTACTGAAACAATGGACAGTAGCCCAGCACAGTGCCTAATGTCCAGGCGCTTGAAGACTGCCCTTCCAGTCACCAATGCATTGTTAGAGCCCAGTGTCGTGACAGGTGTGGTGCAGAAACTACGTCAGGGAAAACAGATAGCAAAGCTTACTTATGATTGCAGTGCAAAAGATCTCCCAGAGCTTTCAGTGGGGAAAGAAATTTGGATGAAGCCACCACCAGGTGATCAAATGGGCATCTGGAAGCTGGGATCCTGTGTTCAGAAGGTAGCCCCGAGATCCTACTTAGTAGGATTATAATTATAATTCATTACATTTATATAGTGCTTTTCTCAGTACTCAAAGCACTATCCACACAGGGAGGAACCGGGAAGCGAACCCACAATCTTCCACAGTCTCCTTACTGCAAAGCAGCAGCACTACCACTGCGCCACCTGTGAGGACGAGTAGTAGGAGAAGATGGCTCATTGTAATGTCGGAATAAAGTTGACTTGAGGAAAGCAGAGTCCTCTGTGCAAAATTCCGATTTAAAGTCTGGGACTTCGGCAACTTTCAGTCAATTGGAAGGAAATGGCAAGTCAGAGGAACACAAGGAGGAGGAGGAGGAGCGGCCATCTCCTGCAATAGTAACAACACCCCCTGTTCACGACTCCTGTGGTGACGTTAGTGATGCCATACCCGCACAACATACCACCGTCATCTCACGCTTTGGTCGGGTGTCCAGGCCTCCCAAAAGACTCACTTTGTGATGTGCCCACCCCCAAACACCCCCCCCACCCCCCCCCTTGTTCTTGCAGTTATTTCTCTGTCGTTTTTTCCTACTTGTATGTTATTGTTGCTATTACATTGTTTGTTTTAAAAAAAGTATATGTATGTACACATGTATATAGACATAGACTTATTGTGTTTATATTTAAGAAACTGTGCTACTTACTATAGGTGTATTATGAGAAAAAAAAATAGTTTTACTTGGTGTCAAAGGTAATTCTAGTTATACACTTGATGGCTACCTGATGGCCAGCTAGTGGTCTGGCACAGGACATGATGATGTCATCAGTGGGAGTCAGCACCGGCTTGCTTGGGTGTGTATTCTTACAGCAGTTTACAGCACCACCAGCTTTGAACTGATTGCTCGACTACTGTCATTATTAGCCTGAGAAACAACTTCTGGCTCCCCTGTTTCATGTCCCCGGCCTACCGTGATACTTTGTACCACTGTTATTTCACCCTGATCTCCAGCCGCCTCATCAGAATCATAACTCAGATCTTCCATTTCTTAATCACTGATCATAGAATCATTCTCTTCATTGTCCGATGTTCTATTATGGAGCTCTCTGTGCTCACCGGACGGTCCCGGCATATCCAAGTTGTCTGTCATCTCACCTCGCTGACACTGACTTGCTTTGTGCCCTGTCTGACCACACTTAAAGTATTTCATTAATTCTGCAGAAATAAATACGATATACTCGTAACTCTCTACTTTAAATTTTAAGGCCACATCAAGCTCCTCGCGGGAGTTATTTAGTAGCATGTACACCTGTCTCCTAAAAGACACGACATGCTTTACATCAGGAGAACGGCAGCCAAGTGGTATCATGACTATGTCAGATAGGACTTCACCATATCTACAAAGCTCACTTAATAAAACTTCATTTTTCAAAAAGGGTGGAACATTTGAAATTATTACTCTTTTAGCAGGAGTCGATAAAGGCAGCACCGGGACTAGCGAGCTAGCTTCATAGCTTCATCATTCAAAAAGACCACAACCGTTTTGTTCATGCGAGAGGCAGACGTTACATTCTTACAGCCCACTCTTGTCACCACCTCAACAACACAGAGCTCAACAGAGACCGGCGGGTCCACAACCACCTTAATTCCGTTCTTTCTGGAAAGATGTTCAAAGTTTCGCAGGTTAAGCCCTGGAGGCTTTCCTTGGGATGTGGCCATGGTGGCAGAGCCACAGCCGCGTCCGACTATTACAACAACCACTAACAATAAACAATAGACTTTTAAATAAATGGCAAATCAGTAAAAAAATCTTTATACATTAAACTAATGGGAAAGAACGATAGAAAAAGAAAAACAAGAAAATACTCAAAGAGACCCTCAACGAACGAAGTGGACCCGCAACCAACAACCACGCCCACCCCAAACCAGAGTAATCGACAGACAGAGATTCCACAGACAGAAAGGATAGATAGATAGATAGATAGATAGATAGATAGATAGATAGATAGATAGATAGATAGATAGATAGAAAGGCACTATATAACATGATAGATAGATAGATAGATAGATAGATAGATAGATAGATAGATAGATAGATAGATAGATAGATAGATAGATAGATAGATAGATAGATGTGAAAGGCACTATATAATAGATAGATAGATAGATAGATAGATAGATAGATAGATAGATAGATAGATAGATAGATAGATAGATAGATAGATAGAAAGGCACTATATAACATGATAGATAGATAGATAGATAGATAGATAGATAGATAGATAGATAGATAGATAGATAGATAGATAGATAGATAGATAGATGTGAAAGGCACTATATAATAGATAGATAGATAGATAGATAGATAGATAGATAGATAGATAGATAGATAGATAGATAGATAGATAGATAGATAGATAGATAGATAGATAGATAGATAGATTAAAAAACTTTATGTATAAAGTATATTCCATTTTTCCTTTCTTTAAATGAATTTCATAAACCACACCTCTTGTCCCCACATAAGTTATTATAGTTTATTACAGTGTCACCACTACCACTATGGTATGCGCCTCCTACTTTGCACATAAATTCAAAAAATTGCTTGAAAAATTCAGAAATAGAGAATCTCATGATTTATAAGTATAAATAATTTTCATATAGTACTAAGGTGTTGTACTGTGTTAGCCATTACAAACGAAGTGAGAAATCAAGTAAAATGACCCCTTTTATTGACTAACTAAAACGATTACAATATGCAAGCTTTCAAGGCAACTCAGGCCTCGTCTTCAGGCAAGATGTGTAATAGTTTTAGTTAGCTAATAAGAGGGGTCATTTTCTTTGATTTCTCACTAATTTGTATATATAAAGACCAAATGGCCCCCTACTGTGTTCTTTATCCCCCACCCCACATTCTTAAAATAAGTCAGCTAATCCCCCTGAGCAGACCACAGCACTTGTCCAACTCCCCACATTTCATCAAACATGTCCAATCAGCAGACCCCCACTCACTGATCACAAGAGTGCTGCTTTATTTCTGTTCACTTTTGCGGAGTAAAGATTCTCAATCCTGTCCAGAACATCTGAAGGATGAGAAATACAAACAGTCAAGTTATCCGCACAGACAACCATCGTAAGTCACAGATTTGAAATCTGGGGCCTCAGGTGTAAACCTCGCTTAGATTCCAAACTAAGACTTATGCTCAAAATACAAAAATGGTGAACACACACAAAAAAAAAAACAGATTTGTCAAGCTCAATTTACACCACAAGGCACATAACGTTCCTCTATAAATCTCAAATGACCAAATCACCATATAAATCTGGCCCTGTTCCTGGATGACGTCTTTACTTTCAAACTACGGCAGAACACCAACAATGAAACTTCAGTGAGTGTGAACTTGAGGTGTTACTGAAATATAGCAGAGTTTAAGGAGCCGTCGGGGGGTCTGCCCCATCTAAGTGTCAAAGTGTCAAATAAATGGTATGTTTCCTCTGTTTTTTAATTTCACAGTTAATATAAATATATTAAATAAAGAATTAGAGGCACAGTGACACAGGGCTAATGTGCTGCCTCATAGTAAGGGGTCTGGGGTTATGTCCCGGTGCTCCCTGTGTTTGTTTGCTCCCACAGTCCAAATACCTGCAGGTTAGATGAACTGGTGATGCTAAATCGTCCACTGCTGTGTGTGTGTGTGAGTGTTCACTCTTCGATGGGCTGGCACCCTGTCCAGGTGTTGTTTCTGCCTGTGCCCACTGTTTGCTGGGATACACTCCAGCTGCCCCCTGCCCTGAATGTTATAATCTGTCCTGCCTAAAGTAACTCTCCAGCACAGGTCACCGATCTTTAAAACAGACAGACAGACACCGTGTAGAGTTTCAATGACAGGTTAGTTCTCTATTTCAGGTTCCGCTTGAGAGGTGACATCAACTTGTATTTGTTGTCTACAGAATTTCCTCTTTTACACGCCTGGAAGACGCTCCAGTTGGTAGAACAGATCATCAGTAGTCAGCACAAGTGACTGTAACAGTAGAGTGTGTGGCTGTGGCTTATGGCTGCCAGTACAAACAGCAACCTGGTGGTCTGAGTGAATCTCCATTACACATCACACATACCTCTGTGTCTCTGTGACAAAATATTTTAAATGAAGTGATATTTTTCTCTTTTAATGAAGCAAATAAATAACAGAAAATGCTCCAACTTTCAAATCAGTTAACTCAGTCACACTGATTGTTGAGTACATTTTCTAACTTCTTAAAATATTAAGGTGCTTGTTTAATCACAATTAAAATATGTAGACAAACAAACTTCAAAACAAAACGTTTTCTGTCATTTAAATATAGTTAATGGTATTTGTGACCTTTTTCAAGTCTTTGAAAACCCCAGCATGGACATTGGAGCAGTGCCTTCCATAGACAAAGACCACTGTACAAGTGATAGACTGGAACAAGCAGGGCAGAGCAGCAAAGATGAAGAGAAACAACAGAAAGAGAAGAGAAAAGAGAAGAACATGGATGCATGAAAGTAGACGACAGGACAGATGGACAAGGAGGAGGACTGAGTGGTAGACAGACAGTGGAACTGTAGAAAACATGGACAACAGCAATAGAAGTCACCAGCCAAACAGGGACAGAGGAGAAGGTCATAGGGAGGAAAGGTGAAAGGATTAGGACTGAAGACAGTGTGGACAGAAAGGAGTGAGACACAGGAAGTGACCACAGGTGACAGAGGGGGCTCAGCAGGTGTCCATCATTACAGCCAAGCCGACTGAAAAGACTGACTTCTGTCTGAAAGAACACAAAAATGAAACATATCATGCAGGTCTACAGAGGACATCAACCCAAATACCCAAATAGTTAGTGACTGACAGGTGGATACACATCACCTGAATTAGACAGCCAGAGTCACAGAGAGGAATTCTGGGAAGGTGATATCACTTGGGGGGGCATTGACATGTCAATAAGATGTGAAGTGGCGCCTCCTTGTGTTTGAAACTCACATTTCTGTGTCTTTACAGGCTGAACACCAAGACGTTTAGGCTGTGAGGTGACTTTATCTGTTGATCAGTTGACTATATGGCGTCTTTTTATATTTTTCATACACATGTGATGTGATTAGAAGTACAAACCCCCAGCCTCACTGATTTCAGTCTCACACGTCTCTGTCAGGATCTTCCTAAATCCCAGCAGCAAATCAAATAGCCAACTAGAGTTAGTAATATTCTGACCATCACTACACAGCCATTAAAGATGGCTCTCACACCACCCTGTGCTTTCTGGTCACCCTGTGATTCTATTCATTTCTTCATACTGACCAGAGAGAAGCTACACAGGAGCTACAGGACGACTTTGACTTGACAGATTTGAACGTCTTTAAAACATCTTTAAAACTGACCCAGTAACAAACATGAGCACACGGACACAGTCACTTCATGTATCAGTGTGTTGTGGACCACCAGTGTGAGTGGCTCTGTGAGACTCAGAATGAGGAGTTAGTCAAAGACGCCATTGATTTAAAAATGGACTTTAGAAGCAAAACTTTATCTGTGCTGGCCTCTGCCATCAGCTGCTGTGGAGAACTTCAGGTCCCTAACCTGTCAGGTACACCTAAGACCCCCAAGTGCATTTGGAGACTGGCAAAACGGCTCAGCTGCTGCAGTGGCACACAGTGAGTGATGTGACTTTGATGAGTTCAGTTTCATTTGTGAAGGCACTTTATGTAAATGAGAGTCACTGAGGTCACTGAGCTCCACTGTCACAGGACCTTCTAATAAGCCCAACCCCACTCAACAGGAAGTGATGTCACACTGTTACCGACATGCTAACTATGCCTCATCATTCTCGATGATCCTTCACAACACATATGAACCCTCCAGACCTTACACCGACATCTCTGTCTCAGACTCTTCTGGTCATTGAAGCAGATGCTGAGCCGATACCACTGGTTTAAATAAACAGAATTAACAAATCTCCATTTCATAATGTGTTGATTTCATTGAGTCATTGGTTATTAATCAGCCATTCATCCATCCTTTGATTTTCCAAACCCACCATATCCTGAGGAGAGTCGCAGGGCAGCCTGAGCTAATCCCAGCAAGCACAGGGCACTGGGCAGGTTAATGGGGCAGTAAATGTTAACACCAGGGCTGTGAGTAAAACCTAAAGTGTGATTGCGAGAGTGTGGAGGACACTCACAATGTGGAGACACTCAGAGAATCAGTGATGGAGAGGAAACGTTTAAACATCTCAGCAGGTTCAGTCAGTGTATCTTCAAGCCCTGGCAGCCAGGAAATGTTTAACTGGCACAGCTGGGAGTAGGCAGGAATTCTGACATTCTGGACTATTAAATGGCCAGTTCTGAGTTCTTCATTTTATTATTATAAGACTGCTGTCTTTATGCCTTTATTTACAACATTTGAGATACAGATGGTGACATTTCTTTTGTTTTCCCAATTGGTGCACAGCCTGGTGCTGAGTACTGAGCCTGAATTATTGGCTGGGATGGATGAGGTTTTCTTGCATTCACTGTAACATGTTGATCATTGATCTTAACATTTTTATTGTTTGTTACCCTCACCACACGTCCACACCACCCAATGTACCTCCTCTGGTGGTTCTGTTCCAAGTTTCTTATGTGTTCCTTAAAATTAGAATCCCTGAAGCCTACAAAAAAACTCGTAATCCGGGGCCACCTTAAATTCCTTCACACCTTTCCATCAGTGTCTTTTGTTTTGTAAATGTGTCGATCAGCACAAGCAGCAGACAGCCTGCTATCACATCAACCCCACTGACACAGCTGAAGTTCACCCAGCTCCAGTCTCTTATCTGGGTGTGAGGTGTCTGGAGCTATAGAGGGTAAATAATATCTCGTTTTTGTAATACATACCCTTCATGTGTGTTCCGTGTCTACAAAGATCTGTGTAAGTGTAGGATGACAGTAACTGCTGAACACATTGCTAAAATAGAAACATTTTCCATGTTATATTAATAATGGCGTGAAGTGTATAATGTATGAAGACTTTAGTCCAAATATCACATAAACACGTGCGCTTTTATTCAAGAATATAATCAAAGAAAAAAAAATCATTCAATTTACATGTTAATGTCAATGAGTTAAAAACCCAATGTGATACGTAATACTTGAATGGTGCAGAGGTAAGAACTGCTGCCTTATAACCAAAAGGTTGGGGGTTCGAGTCTGGGCACTGTGCGTTTTGAGTAGTGAGCTGCTATTATTATTATTACTATAATTTAATAAAAACATACATTTGATTTGAGTCTGTAACACCCGGTGTAAATTTTTGCTGCTTGTAAAAGTTAGCGTTTGTTTTTTTATTCAGTTTTATTCTGTCAGTGACGTTCATGTGGTACAACGAACTTGTCTCTCCCTCTCTGAGCTGATGCTGTTTATCTCCATTTGTTTCACAAGAGCAGTGATGACCACCATAACAACAGACAGCCTCTTCACTGCGCTTTTGCTGACTAATAGACTGCTGCACCGCGGCACAACTCTGCTTGGCACCATAAAGCAAAATGGGACTTCCACCTGCAGTGGAAACTTCAGCCACGCTAGTGTTTAGATCTGACAATGCCATGTTGATGATATCTTTTACAAGTAGCAAAACTTTACACCAGCTGTTACAGACTGAAGTCAAAGGCTTCTTCTTTTTGGGCGCATACACCATCAGCACAGCACTGCCAGATCTAAACACTAGTATGGCTGAAGTTTCCAACTCCCATGAGCACAGTCATATAACTGTAAGAACGAAGATTTAGTCCATCATTACAGGCCAGGAATAAAGTCCGTGCCACTCCTCCTGAATCTGAATTTCAGTTGTTGGACGGAGTCATCATGTCAGTACTCTGACTTATGTGTTCCCAGGGAGGCTGAGCTATGTGATCACTGAGCAATTAGGATATCTCCTCCACTCTTACAGTCTTTGTCACTTTGGCCACCTTTTTCACTTGCTGATCCTGCTTTGTCAAGTCCAGAGACACTGAGGTCCTCTAGTTAACATTGTATGGAAGGCCTCTAATTTCACCTTGACAGTTTCCCTTATCCCCAATGTCCACCATGACAGGCACCAACAAACATTTGGCCACATCCCCTGCAGCTGAGATCTTAAACAGTTTTCATTCAGACTCCATTCAGACACCCAGAGGTGACAGTTTAACCCATCCTGAACAGAGCCATGTGCTGGTCACTTCCAGCAGGCCATCACTACCAGTTTGCTCTGTCCAGCAGATGCCCAGTTAGTCTGAGGCAGCTTACCACCCAGTGGTGATCAGTTGACAGCTCAGCTCTTCACTTTACCTGATGGTCCCCTCCATACAGCCTCAGGTCAGATGAGATGACATTACAGTTGATCATTGATGCCATCTGTTCAAACATGGCACTTGTTATGAACAAATCCTGACCAGCACAGAAAGTCAGTAACAGTTCACCAGTTGAACTCGGGTCAGACAGGCCACTTCTCCCAGTTCAACTCCTTGAGGTATCTACATAACAATAGTGCTGAAGACTCTCAGTAGGACAGTAGATGTTGCCCTTGGATGGTGTTGAATATTGTGTGTTATGTCTGGGGTGTCATCACATTCATTGATGGTGGTACAGTTTAAGAGTTTGATAACACAGCTGAACAACAGAGCATGTGAGCGGGTCCTTACAGAACAAGACGACCAACAGAACACGTCAATCACACAAAGCATTTCAAAATCGGTGTCTGCTCATGTAATACTGTAACAGTGCTGACAGCCTGGGGATAAGTCACCATCAGTGTGACCTGACAATCCATAATGTAAATGAGAAGTTAAATAGCCAGCGGCAGGGGAGCCTATAAAAACAGCAAGACTGCAAAGTCCAAATGGAATTCCAGCTAGTGCAGTAGTGGTGAGCAGTCCTTTGATGGACAGAGAGACACTTAAAAGAGCCACATAAAGAGCAGAGGATCCATTCTGGCACCCGGTGCTGGTGCTACAATACGTTGTGCTCTTTATAGTCGTCTGGCACACACAGCATGTAAGGTTCTGCTGCCAAAGCCTCACTGAGCCGAGCCTCTTATGCTTTGGTTCACACTGTAAACACCCCTGTAAGCTTCTGAGCCTTTTGAATTTTCTAAAGCCAGGTTCCATTATCAATGTCTGAATCTCTCTGATCCTTGCCTGTCACCTGACAGAGACGTCACCCCAACTACTGGGGTCCATGATCTCACTCACTTGAAATGGCATTGCAGTGTTTTTACACAACTTGTAGTATGAAGTTCACTGCCTGCGTCAGTTTCCATGTGGAGGATGGAGAAGATGCCAGAGAGTGACACGCTGACAATGTTTTCACAGACACGGCACACTCGACAATGTATTAAAATGCAACAATAGATTTCATTCATGCAGACAGACATATTTTTCTACAGTGTATTGTGGTGCTTATGCAATGTGGAACTTAACTGAATATGAGGTGCTGTTTAGACAAATCATGTGATTTGAGTAGACATGAGCTACCAAACCATTGTGTGTCTATGTGATTCAATACATGACCGTTGTTTTATAGCATAAGGACAGCTTTACCTCCATACCTCAGCAGATATTTTTGTTGTAAGCCATAGCAGCACGTGTCTGTGTCACTCAGTGTGACGTTGATACACATTCACTCAGGACATGTCAAGCAAATTCAACAAGTCTGGCATCAAATCATCAAGTTTTATAGGACCACTGATGTGAACATCCAATATTTAAACACAATTCCTTATTCTGTAAAAGCCGAGTAAAGACTGAGACTGGTCATGTGACTCGTCGAGTGTTTCACAGCCAAAGGGAGGAATGTCACCGCTGACAACATGTCCACAAAACTCTCCATGGAACTCAAACTACTTGCTAAAAACACAAGCCTACCACAGCCAAAGTGAGATGTGAGCTGCCACCCCACTGAGAAAGACAACATGTGAGGTGGTCAAGGCGGCCCACACCAGCAAAGAGGACAAGCTGAGCCTGATGGGAAGACACACAGAATACAACAGAGGAATGGTGTGTGATGTTATCTCAGCTTCTAGGCTGTTTGGTGTTGATCTGGAGATTCTGTCCACAGACCAGGAAAAGGCGTTTGATCGAGTACGTCACCGATAATTGAAGAGTGTTGGGTTTGGTGAGGATTTCACAGATATGATCAGGCTCTTGTACATCAACATTTGTGGTATTTTAAAAGTTAACAGCACTTTGAGTGCCCCCTTTCTCAGTGAAGAAATGGATTTGACAGGACTGTGCCTTGTCTGACGTGCTGTACGCTTTGTCCATCGAGCCTTTTCTCTGCCAGATCAGTCGTAGACTGCAGGGTGTGACACTGATGACGTTCTCTTTTTTGTTACATCTAACACTGACATTGAAGTATGAGTCTCAAGTAGTAGTCTTGTGTCAACGTCTATTTGAAAGTAATTCTTCATCAAAAATCAACAGGGCCAAGAGTAATGAGTTCATACTCGACTCCTTGACGTCATGTCTGCCATCAGATGACAGACGTAGAACAGAAAGCATTTTTGATATCTTGTGGTGGTGATGAGTGCTGAAGGGTGGACGACAGTAACTGGGATTCACTTTTAGATAAATGAGCCAATCGACTCAACAAATGGAAGTGGACTTGAAATAAACTGTCATTTAGGGGACGAGTGACTCACAGTTTGAGAGCCTCAACGCTTTGGCACAAACCTGTGAGTGCGGACCCTCCACATGGGCTTTCACAGGATCCAGAAATTGCTAGTCTGATTCTTTAGGGATGACCTACACTTGGTAAAGCAGAGTATGATCTCCTTACCTTTGGAAGAAGGCGGTCAGGGCCATTGATGTCATTTCAAAAGTTTCTCAGTTTATTCTTCAGGTGCTGCAGAAACTCTTTGTCTGTTTCTTACCCCTGAGCTGGCGTTGGGCTCCTCTCTCCATCTGAGAGGCGTTGGTTCTGACAGGCAGCTAATAGTCATAAACAGACACAAAACGGGCCTGTCCAGCTTACGTAACTTTTACAGTCGGGGTCTTATTAATGTGGCACTCTGATTTTATGATGAACTTTGTGACATCTGGTGGGTTACTTGATGAGCCTTTCATGTTTACTTCTATTTTTTGATGTCCTCTTTTGTCCAGTGACAGTTTTGTTAACATACTCATTAAACACTGAATACTAAAACTGTCCCAAATTTATAATGACAGCAGAAAGCTTTTATTGACCCCTCAGTGTTCACCTCAATTTTGGGGGTCAAGACAGTCAGGGTGATTCCGGGTGTTTTTTATCATTCACGGCCAAAGACCACCACAGGTTGAACAACTCCATTAGGGCCATTGATACAGAAGTGGAGGACTGCCATGTTGTTGATCTGTCCCCTCTCACTGAACAAGTGGTGACTTGGTGACTGCCAAGTCTTCTGATGAAGATGGACGTTTACAAATATTGAGCAAAGATAGCAGACTTTCCTGGACTAAAAATTGTTATTGATATGCCAAGGAGAGACAATCTAGGTGTGAGAGGTGAGAGGGCATCTGCATGGAGGGAGCTGTATAAGACCCCAAAGAAGAAAAGAACATCTGAACTGCAGAGGAGAATTCTGCACAAAATCATCACAACTGCTTCCTTTGTAGGTAATTAACCAAAAAAGATGATGACAAACATAGTTTTGTGGACAAAAAGAAACAATAGTCCATGTATTCTTACAATGTATTAGACTGGGATGGTTCTTCTGTTTTTAGTGATTTAACAATGTCTGATTCATCTATGGAACCAAATATAATAAGAAAAGCAGGAGAAAAAATCAGCCATCTTAAAAAAGTTGAAATAATAAAGACTGTGGAAAAGGGTTCTGTTAATTATTAAAATGAATGTTAGCTCCAGAATACCAATGAATTATACTTATTAAAAAATGTGTGGGCAGTGAAAATGACACTGGGATCAAGTGGCAAAGGAGATCTGTCTATCAATTATATAGTGCCTTTCACATCTATCTATCTATCTGTCTATCTATCTATCTATCTATCTGTCCGTTTGGCTCTCGATTGGTGTGGTCTGGGGTGGGCGTGTCTGTGGTTTCGGTCGTCGACAGCTGATGCGTGTTGTATCTCTCTCTTTATCTCTCTCTTTCTCTTTTTCTTTTTTGTTTGTTTGTTTTAGTTTTACGAATACTTTTTCTGTTTTTAAAGAGGACGCAGTTTCGGCTTTGCCGCTATGGCAGCATCTAAATTATCCAAGATGGCTTACCTCCAGATGGTTTTTCAAATATTTCCAAAAGGCACGTCGTAAGGTTGCTTGTTGATCCGGCGGTCTTGTTGGAGGCCTGCGTTATGGAGGTCGGTAGGGTGGTGGGGTGTAAGAATGTCCGGTCGGCCTCACGTATGAATTAAGCAGTGGTGATTTTCCTGGACGATGAAGCGCTGGTGCCCCGACTGGTTGAGCAGGGTGTTGTACTTAATGGCGCGCTGATCTCGGTGTTGCCGCTGTCGACTCCTGCTCGTGAGGTTATTATTTCCAATGTGCCTCCATTCTTGAGTAATGAAATCTTGCAGCGTGAACTGCGCAGGTATGGTGAAGTGATGTCTCCAATTAGCATGATTCCATTGGGCTGCAGATCCCCTGATTTAAAGCATGTCGTGTCTTTTCGGTGACAGCTTTATATGATTTTAAATAACGTGAATGATGAACTTAACGTGACCTTAAAGTTCCGAGTGGAGGGTGTGGATTACGTGGTATTTGTGAGTTCTGAATCGATGAAATGTTTCAATTGTGGTAGAGCAGGCCATAAAGCGATTGATTGTAAAAGAGAGAATGTTTATTTAAGTGACGAAGAAAGTAGAGAGAGTGAGTCAGAGACTGAAGAGGAGGAGGAGGAGTTTGAAGAAGATGAGTTGACTGATAGTGAGAGTGAATTAGATGAGAAGGAAACTGAGGAGCCAATGGAGCTTGCTGACAAAGATAATGCTGCACTAGACTCTAAACAAGAGCATGACAATAATAATGAAGGTGTGCTGGCCGAGGCTGGTGACACACCTGTAGATGAGCCCAGTGTCCCTGGTGAAGGAGCCTCAGTCCTTAAAGAAGGGCGCACAGCTGAGACTGAGGAGGCCTCCACTGGTCAGGCTGCAGAGGTCTGAAGTGATAAGAATGTCCCCCTGTTCCAGAATGAAGGGAGCTGTAATGATACAACAGGAGATGATCGTCTCCAAGTGGTGCAGCACTGCCCACTAATAATGAGACAAACTGGTAAATGCTCAATGTTGATATTAATGAGGGCAATCTTGAGTTGGGCCTGGGCACTAAACAAATAGTAAGCAGCAGCAGCAGGAAGAAGGAAATAAAAGTTGCAAAGAGAGCAGGAGTGAGTGAGGCAGCCATGATGGATGTGAGTGTGGAGTCGAGTGGGTGTAAGGAGACATCACAAATAACCACTAGGAAAAGAAAAGAAGCAGTGGAGTCCACCACAGGCGCAGAGAAGAGTTTAATGTCAGACAATCTGTCCAAAAAACAAATTGTGTCAGTTAACAAGAGGGATATTGCAGATAGTGGCGAAGGTGTGGAAGGTGAAGGAGAAAATGACTCTGACATTTCTGGTAACACCTTCTCAGTGTTTGGTTTGGAGCCTAAAGGAGGATATGGCACAAAGAGCATCAGGAAGTTCTTGATATATTTAAAGGGAAAGAGGGGTGTTCAAGTACAGGACTATTTTCCGGACCTTGATCTCTTTTTGAGCTCAGCAAAAAACATAAAGCGCAATGCAGCTAATTTAGGGTTGGACCAAAAGGAGACCACCAGGTTAAAAAACGTAATGAGTGGAGTGCGCAAGATTCTTCAAAATAAGTCCTGATGGATGGTGCAGTCAAGCGAGTGAACCTCTTGGTTTTCTGGTGTGTTTTGTGGTGTAACTATGGCTGAGTTACATGTGGGTACCCTAAATGTGAATGGCTGTCGAGGCGATTTGAAGAGGAACTTGGTCTGTGAGTTTATATGACAAAAGCACTTAGATGTGGGGTTCTTACAAGAGACCCACTCAGATCTGGAGAGTCAGGCCACCTGGGTGCAGGACTGGGGAGGGACGGGCTTTTTCAGCCATGGCACCAGTGTGAGCGCGGGGGTGGCAGTGCTGATTAGTAAAAATCACAAAGGTGACTGAGGTTATGGCTGGCAGACTGTTAGTTGTGCAGGCAGAGGATGGTCCCCACTCATTAGTTTTTATTAATGTTTATGCCCCCAATAACGGCACTGCCAGGGTGGATTTTTTTAAATTATTAAGGGGGGTTTTGAAAGAATTTACTAATAATGAGATCGTCATGCTGGGTGGGATTTTAATTGTACAGAGGACTGGGTTATGGATAGAAATGGGACCGAGCTGCACTTGGGGTCAGTCAGGATACTTAAGGAAATCGTCGAGGCCTACGACTTGGTGGATGTGTGGTGCTCTCACTTTCCAGCTGACAAACAGTTCACGTGGCTCAAAGGGAGCAAAGGGCACCTGTCGATGGCCCGTTTGGATCACTTTTACAGTCCAAAATGCCACCTCAATTTATTAACTAACACTCTTATCACTCCTGTTGCTTTTTCCAATCACTCTCTGGTTTCTGTTACCTTTCTTCTCCCATTAAATCTTACTGGCATTTCAACACCACTCTACTTCAAGACAGTCACTTTGTGAAATGTTTTAATTTCTTTTGGAAGCAGTGGAGTTCCACCAAGCTGGATTTTGGATCCTTGAGACAGTGGTGGGACGTGTCCAAGGTGCAGATTCAACTATTCTGTCAACAATACACTGAACACGTCACCAAGGCCTGCATTTTAAAAATGAAGAAACTCAAGGAGGAGATCACTGAGATCCATCAGACTCTGTTACATGGCTTCTCAGAGGATCTGTTGCACAACCTTAGCACAAAGAAAACAACACTTCAAGATTTATTGGAGCTCCGAGCTCACGGAGCTTTAATACGTTCTCGCTTTCAACAACTTAACCATCTCGATGCACCAACAAAATTTTTGTTTGCTTTAGAGAAAAAGGAGGCCCAAGGTAAAGTTATTCATGTTTTCCAAAAAGATACTGGAGAAGAGCTGAGAGAGCCGGAGGACATCTGGGACTTTACTGTGTCTTTTTACGAGACTTTGTTTTCAAAGGAGCCACTCAGTTTCTCTTCTTCAACCACTTTGTTCAAAGGTCTGCCTCACATTTCTGACGATTCAGCAGAGTTTCTGGACAGTGACCTCACTTTTCAAGAACTCACAGTTGCACTCGACAGTCTAAATACTGGAAAGATGCTGGGAATTGACGGCTTACCAGTTGAATTTTATAAACAGTTCTGGCCTGTACTAGGTATGGATTTCTTTGAGGTGGTACAGGACAGTTTGCAAGCAGGGGAGCTTCCAGTCAGCTGTCGCAGACTTGTCGTCACTTTGCTACCTAAGAAATGCTGAAGAACTGGCGGCCTGTGAGCTTACTCAACATGGACTATAAAATCATCTTGAAGGGGTTAGCGATGAGGCTGAGAAAAGTGATGGGCAGCATCATCAACACCTACCAGTCCTACTGCGTACCGGACAGACAAATTCACAACAACTTATTTGTACTGAGGGACGTCATTTCAACTTTCAACCTTGATGTTGGTGTTCTTTCTTTAGACCAAGAAAAGGCTTTTGATCAGGTCGACCACAAATATTTATTCACAACTTTAATAGTGTTTGGTTTTGGTTTACCTTTTGTTAAGTACATCAAATTGTTGTATTCCAACGTGTTTAGAGTGTTAAAAATCAACCGCGTGTTAAGCCGGCCATTTGCTGTGACCAGGGGGATTTGTCAGGGGTGTCTTTTGTTGGGGATGTTATACGCCATCTCCATTGAACCACCTGCAGGGATTCACAATTCCGTTGTGTAAAAATCTAACTTTTAACTTTCTGGCCTATGCAGATGACGTTGTGGTGTTTGTGAATTCTGATGAAGACGTCTCTGCTGTGTGTAAATGTTTAGCACTTTTTGAAGGAGCATCTTCTGCAAAAGTTAACTGGGAGAAGGGTAATGCGTATTTATCAGGGGACTGGGCACATTGTCCTCCACCAGTCTTACTATCAAGGTTGCGCTGGGATAAGAAAGCTTTCCGTTACCTTGGGGTTGTGCTGGGTGGTGAGGACACTGAAAAGGACAACTGGGAGGGCTGTTTACAACGGATTGACTTACGATTGAAGAAATGGCAGTGGATTGCACCCAAGCTCTCTTTTAGAGGAAGAGTTCTCATTATTAACAATCTCGTTGCCTCCATGCTGTGGCACAGACTGGTGAGTGCTGACCCGCCATCAGGACTCTTACACTCCATACAGAAATTATTAGTTGACTTTTTTTGGAATGGTGTGCACTGACTCAAGAAAGGGCTCATCTGTTTACCGGTGGAGGAAGGAGGACAAGGGCTGATTAACATCTGCTGTAAGGCCGCTAGTTTCAGGTTGATAGTTTTACAGTGCCTTTTATTCTCTTTAGAACCTCAAATATGATTGAAAATTTGGGTTTTGATGTGCAGTTATTGCTAATAGATTTGAGCAGGTTTGATCTCACTCCGTTACCCAAATTTTATAAGGGAGTTTTACGTACTTGGAGCTCCTTTCTTCAGAGAGTGCCATCCACATCCCCTTCGCTTTTCAATGAACCCCTCATTTTAAATTCTTTATTCACATGTCCACTGCTTTTTAAAATTAGTTTTGTAAAGACTTTGATCAAAAGTGGCATTGTGGTTGTTTCTCAGTTATTGGAGGAGGACAAGAAGAGCTTTAGTGATGCCACTGCGTTGGCTTCAAGGCTGGTCAATCATTTATTATCCTTTATGGCAAAAGACTTCATCAAGCTAAGAGAAAGTCAGGGACACTCGACTTCAGTGCATCCAAAGACCGAGGAGGAGGAGGAGGAGGGCTGCTTTTCTGATCTGGAGGTGTAACCCAAATAGGACATGAATGGTGTGAGGGAGGACTCGATTTTAAGGCTTGACAGACAGGAAAAAGAATTTTATCATTCTTTAAATAAGAAAGACGTGTATGTATACTGCATCAGAGTTTTCCATTTTTCAAATCTAAACAACACCATCATGACGCCCTGGACTGAAAAACTAAATGTAAAAGCGGAGGTCATGCCAGCATGGAGAGAATTTTTTAAACCCCCTAATAATAAGAGAGCAGGCAATTTACAATGGAGAATCGTACACGGGGTCATCGCAACAAATGTGTTTCTAAATAAACTTCAGAGTGATGTGAACGATAAATGGGCCTTCTGTGGGGAGAAAGAGACTGTTTATCATTTACTCTTATATTGTACTAGCAAAATACCCGCGCTTCACAGCGGTGAAGGACTGCTTTAAAATTTTAAATAATAAACTGAGGGAAAATGTACCAATAATTATTTGTTAAGGATCTCTTTGTATACCATGTTGTCAGTTTGCCCCTCCGGTTGTAATATGACCAAGCTGTGCGCTGAGCTTACTCTTGAGCATGCAACGTACAGTTGGCCATGTGAAAAGCAATCTTGCCTCAAATCAATGCCAACCTTTTGTGAAGAGATGCAGACTAGCATTCAACAAAAACTCCAAAGGGCTGACCCTCGTCGCTGTGGTTGTGAGCGAAAGCCCACAGAAAAAATGGTTATATTTCAAAGAGAAGAAGCTCAAAGGAAGGAAAAAAGGCTAAACTATTTGTATGATCAGTGGAAGATTCAAGCTCAGGAAGTAAGAGAACAGCTTAAGACAGACATTACAGAAAGCCAACTATCTGTACTGACTGATGAACTTGAAGAAAGAAAAGGTGATGTCATAGCCATTTATGTAGCAATTCGAAATAACATCACACCATCTTCAGATTTAAGACGTAGAGTAGATGCATGTGAAGCAGTGACGGCTGACATTACCAAAATTGCATATGAGAGGTTAGCTGGCATAGATGGTGAGTTTAATGCTGAAAGAGAAAAATGTCATCTTCGTCAGCTTCTGCATCATGAATATGCTAGATCCATTTATGGTTCTACAGTCTCAAGAGTAAGCAAAAGATCCACCAACAATTCTGCAACCTCATGCATGGCAGCAAAACGGGCAGATGCTGCAGCAGAGTTAGCAGCAAAGGAGGCTGAATTTACAGTTATGCTGGAAGAAAAAAGACAGCAAGAAAGAATACGGCAAATAGAAGAACACCAAAGAAGGGAGCTTGAGACTCACAAGTGTGAATTGGAGCGACTGAAAGCTGAAAAGGGTTTGAGAGCAGCACGTGCTAGGCTGGAAGTTTACAACCATGAGGCTGCAATGGAGGCCAGCATCCTGCCGATTGACTACAGCATAACAGAACAAAGACACATTCCTGCATCAGTCACCTGTCAGTCCTTCAATGAAGAAACATCTCCTCACTAAAACACAAACTCATTTGTGCAGGTGTTACAAAACAGCATAACACTGAATAGGCTTCCAGTGCCAGAGCCACCTATTTTCAGTGGAGATCCACTTCATTTTATTGAGTGGAAGGCCTCCTTTGTATCGCTTATTGATGGAAAGAATGTTTCTTCGGCTCATAAGCTTTACTATCTCAAGAAATATATAGCTGGTCCAGCTCGTAAGATCCTAGATGGAATATTTTACAGAAGTAATGATGAAGCTTATCAGGTGGTCAGCCATTTGTCATTCAGAGAGCATTTAGAGAAAAACTGGCAATCTGGCCAAAGATCCAGTCGAAAGATGCTATTGGACTTAGGGATTATTCAGACTTTTTAAATGCATGTCAGGATGCGATGCCTCATGTTAAGGGTCTTCAGATATTGAATGACTGTGAAGAAAATCGGAGACTTGTGCAGAAACTACCTGATTGGGTAGCATCTCAGTGGAATCGTCAGGTTACACTAACCCTAAAAGAGACTCAAGAGTTTCCAGGCTTTAAGGAATTTGCAGCTTTTCTGTCAACAGAAGCAGAGATTGCATCTAATCCAATAACCTCTCTTATTGCTCTTCATGCTTCAGAGCATAAGGATGAGAAACAAAATCTCAGAGAAACCAAGAGAAACATGGCCAGTGTCCTTAACACTCAAAGTGTTTGTGAAAATAGTCAAAGTTTGACTAAGATCAGTATAGGATCTCAGTGTATGTTCTGCAGTAATGATGGTCATCAGCTCCATAGCTGTTTAGGGCTAATGTCCAAGCCTTTGGACGAGCGACGGAAATTTGTGCAGGAAAGGAAACTTTGTTATGGGTGTTTAATGCCTGGACATACTGTAATGTAAAAGACTGCTGTCATCGTCACTCCTGTGACCGCTGTAAGAAAAGGCATCCCACATGTCTTCATGATAGTAGCTATGTGCCAAGGGCAAGAACATCAACTTTTGAAACCTCAAATGAAGTTAATAGCAATGAAACAACTACTGCAGTAGCGCTCACTGTGACAGAAGGAAGACATTCTACAATTACCTCCATGGTTGTGCCAGTCTGGGTGTCATCATGTAGCCACCCAGATGCTGAAAAACTTGTTTATGCTCTGCTTGATACTCAGAGTGACACTACATTTGTAGACCAAGGCATAAGTGATGCACTAGAAGCAGATAAATTTCCAGTGAAACTAAAATTGTCTACCATGATTGGAAGAGACACACTTGTGAAGAGTGAAAGGGTCTTTGGACTTCGTGTGAGAGGTTACAATTCCCAGGTTTATATTGAGCTTCCTTCTGCATACACTAAAGAGTGTATACCATTAAACCGTTCCCACATTCCTACATGTGAAACAGCACAACAGTGGAATCATTTGTCAAAAATTGCAAATGAAATCCCACCACTGCAAGACTGTGAAGCTGGTCTTCTTATAGGCTACAACTGCTCAAGAGCATTAATGCCTAGGCAGGTAATTGAAGGTGAAAATGAAGAGCCTTTTGCAGTGCACACTGACTTAGGATGGAGTATTGTAGGGCCCTCATCACCACATATGGATTCACCTAGCAATATATGTCTGTGCTATAGAGTCACAGTTAAAGAGCTGCCCCTGATGACACCTGCAGATGCAATTCATGTTTTGAATCAGATTTCAAAGACACCAATGAGGAGGAAAAAAGGGTCTCTCAAGATGACATCCTTTTTCTGAGAAAATTGCAAGAAGGCATTAAGAAAAACAGTCTTAACTACTATGAAATGCCCCTACCATTCAAGAAGAGACTCAGTCTACCTAACAAGTCACTTGCAATTATTCAGCTTGATCATCTGCAGAGGAAATTACAAAGAAATGATATGTACAAGGAACACTATGTGAGTTTCATGGAAGACATCATAGAAACAGGTGATGTAGAAGAAGTTAAATATGAGGGCAATGAAGTTGAGACTTGGTACATTCCTCATCACAGCATTTATTATCCTAAGAAGCCAAACAAATTGTGTGTTGTGGTTGATTGTCCTGAAAAATATAAAGGAACCAGTCTCAATGACCATCTCACTGGGCCTGATCTAACGAACAGTTTGGTTGGAGATCCTGAGGTCAGAGTATCACAAGTGCTAACTACAACAGCCACAGAGCAAGAAAGCCTCATAGATCGTCTGATCAGTTTTTCATCCGGGTCACGTGCTGTTCGAGCTGTTGCACACATTCTTAGAAGAATTCAAAAGGACAAATCAGATAGAATTTCCACAGTAACAGAAAGGCCGAATGCAAAAAGTCTTATAATAAAAACAATGCAGAAACAAGTTTATGGAAATGAGCTAAAGATACTTAAAACAGGAGTCCAACTGCCTTCACATAACAGTCTGTTTTCTCTTGATGTCTTTATAGATAAGGATGGTGTGCTCAAGGTGGGAGGAAGACTTAGTAGCTCTTCGCTTCCTGATTCGCTAAAACATCCCACAATTCTGCCCAAGAACCATCACATCACAACTTTGATAGATGGCCATTGTCATGAAAGGATCAAGCATTAAGGAAAGGTCTTACAATTAATGAAAGAAGATGATCTGCCTAGAACTGAATGGCGTTTAGGTAGAATAGTATAGACCAAAACTGACAAAGATAGACTTGTAAGGAGGGTCAAAATCCACCTTGGAGACCGGAAGCTAGGTAAAAAAGGAGTACGGCTCAGCAAACCATCAGTAGTTGAACACACTATTCAGAAACTGGTCCTTCTGCTGGAGACTGGCTAAGATCTATTCCACAACTCTTTCCACAACTTGACCTTTACCTCTTCAATTAGTTTGCTATTTCATTGAGCTTGTTGTTTAAAATGCTGTTATCAATTGTCTGTCAGTGTTGAAATCATTATATTTAAATCTGTAATGATTTGGTGGGAGTGTAAAGGACACTTAAGCAGGGCTTAAATCAGAGCGTTTGCATGACTTTTATTTTGACAAGTTATTGGGTGTCTTTGGCTTGCATAATTAATTGTGCAGTTTTGACGGGAACAGTAAAAGGAAAATGGCGACATATGGGGTTAACAAACAAGCACCTCGCTGAAAAGTGAACAAGGTATTAATTTCTCTGTTATATGTAAAACAAAGGTTACGAATGTTTATGTTAAGTTATTTACATGCTTTTTATTTTGTACTTTGCCTTTTATAGCTCTTACGGTGTGTTTATGAAACAAGGTCACGGAAACAAAAATAAAATTCATAAAACATCACTCCGAGAGTTGACCATCATTCAGCGGGGGTCGCTACAATATGTGTATATGTGTATATATATATAAATATATATCTATACTAATAAAAGGCAAAGCCCTCACTGACTCACTGACTGTCTGACTGACTGACTGACTAACAGACTGACTCATTACTAATTCTCAAAATTCCCGTGTAGGTAGAAGTCTGAAATTTGGCAGGCTCATTCCTTACAGCTTACTTACAAAAGTTAGGCAGGTTTTATTTCGAAATTCTACGCGTAATGGTCATAACTGGAGCCTGTTTGACTGACTCACTCATCACTAAGTCTCCAAATTCCCGTGTAGGTAGAAGTCTGAAATTTGGCAGGCTCATTCCTTACAGCTTACTTACAAAAGTTAGGCAGGTTTTATTTCGAAATTCTACGCGTAATGGTCATAACTGGAGCCTGTTTGACTGACTCACTCATCACTAAGTCTCCAAATTCCCGTGTAGGTAGAAGTCTGAAATTTGGCAGGCTCATTCCTTACAGCTTACTTACAAAAGTTAGGCAGGTTTTATTTCGAAATTCTACGCGTAATGGTCATAACTGGAACCTGTTTGACTGACTCACTCATCACTAATTCTCCAACTTCCCGTGTAGGTAGAAGGCTGAAATTTGGCAGGCTCATTCCTTACAGCTTACTTACAAAAGTTAGGCAGGTTTCATTTCGAAATTCTACGTGTAATGGTCATAACTGGAACCTGTTTTTTGTCCATATACTCTAATGGAGGAGGCGGAGTCACGTATCGCGTCATCACGTATTACGCCTCCTACGTAATCACGTGAACTGAAAACGAGGAAGAGATTTACAGCACAAGTCAAACGCGGGAACAAAGGTAAATGACGTTAATTGTTGACTGTCTTTTAATACTGTGTACTTTCTATACTAATAAAAGGCAAAGCCCTCACTGATTCACTGACTGACTGACTGACTGACTGACTGACTCATCACTAATTCTCCAACTTCCCGTGTAGGTAGAAGTCTGAAATTTGGCAGGCTCATTCCTTACAGCTTACTTACAAAAGTTAGGCAGGTTTTATTTCGAAATTCTACGCGTAATGGTCATAACTGGAGCCTGTTTGACTGACTCACTCATCACTAAGTCTCCAACTTCCCGTGTAGGTAGAAGTCTGAAATTTGGCAGGCTCATTCCTTACAGCTTACTTACAAAAGTTAGGCAGGTTTTATTTCGAAATTCTACGCGTAATGGTCATAACTGGAACCTGTTTGACTGACTGACTCATCACTAATTCTCCAAATTCCCGTGTAGGTAGAAGGCTGAAATTTGGCAGGCTCATTCCTTACAGCTTACTTACAAAAGTTAGGCAGGTTTCATTTCGAAATTCTACGTGTAATGGTCATAACTGGAACCTGTTTTTTGTCCATATACTCTAATGGAGGAGGCGGAGTCACGTATCGCGTCATCACGTATTACGCCTCCTACGTAATCACGTGAACTGAAAACGAGGAAGAGATTTACAACACAAGTCAAACGCGGGAACAAAGGTAAATGACGTTAATTGTTGACTGTCTTTTAATACTGTGTACTTGTTGAGTGTCTTTTAATACTGTGTAAGCATACATATTAACACATGTGCAATTAAACGTGTGCATTTACGGGGTGATTTCTCAGTCTTAAAAGCTCGCCTTTTATTAAAAAGGTAAATGCAAACTCTTTTCATTCTGAAGGGCACAAACCACGTTAGATTTCAGCCGTTAAACGGGCAAAAATGTCAGTACACCAGATAAATAAGCGCAACATATTATCAGTTGTATTGTATGCTTACAATACATATAGAAATGTGTTAATCGTTAACTAATATTATGGGATGGTGTTTTTCGACTCGCGCTTTGATTTAAACGATTGCATGTCTTGGTGGGTTTGCGTAGCTTATTGTCAATATCTTTACAGCTCTTTTTAAGACTTAATTTAAAAAGGTTTTCTTTTCTTCTTAATAAAAATTTAAAAGCAGTACTTTAAAAGCAGCGCTCACTTCACTCCCTTACGGGAATCGAACCTCGGACGTCAGCGCTAGAGGCTAAGCCCTTAAAATTGCGCCACGGCGTGTGGTTCGTTTATTTGACAGCATGTAGATCGGGGTAATTACATTCACGGCATTCGTAGTCTGATTCACAATCTGATTGTATGGATGGTTACCTACCAGGTAACGCTTATGGTTAGCCAGCAAGTCATCTCGAAGTGATCACTCGAGTGAACGCAGCTTCACAAAAAAACAGATCCTTAACAAACTGTTATTGGTATATTTTCCCTCAATTTTAAAAGGTTTTCTTTTATTCTTAATAAAAATTTAAAAGCAGTACTTCGCCGGTGCGAAGCGCGGGGATTTGAGCGACTGACGCATACAGACATATTCATGAGTGCAGGTACTTCGGAAAGAAAGCACCGTGTAAACCTAAACTTTAAATTAAGTTCATGGACCTACAAAAGTTTGCCATTGATCTGAGGCAAGATTGCTTTTCTCATGTACAACTATACGTTGCATTCTTAACAGTAAGCTTGCACC